>NC_067401.1:75529033-75566533 GCF_016432865.1 Antechinus flavipes | reverse complement strand
ATATAACATATAATATGATGTTACAGTATAATATAATAATGTATATTATTATATAAGTTATAATTTATTATTATATTCTATTACAATATGTTACATTGATATAACGTAACAGAATAGAATAGGCTAGACTTAAAGAGAAGAGAATAAGAAAAATACATAAGAAAAATAGATGTATAAAGGAAAAAAAATGACAAAAACCTGAAACAACCAGAAAACAATTCTGTTTGCTCAATTTTAGGTCTAGTCCTTATTGGTTGCTTGAATAAATAATTCCTTTTTGTGTGTGTGTATACTGTTCTTTTTCTGTAAAATAAAGATAACTGTACCACAATTTTGTTGTGGGAAAAAAAACATTTTGTGAACAACAGAATGGTACAGAAATATAAGCTATTATTTTTAAAGTATTAATCTAGCATCTTGTTATTCTAGAGCATTGAGGGAATGGTAGGAAAAGGAGTAATTATATTTATGCAGATTTGTATAATTTCAGTTAACTGTTCCTCATTGATCTAGTTTTTCCTGGTACTCAAAATACAAATTGATCAATAGTTCATGTTTTATGTCTCATGCAGATATTGAATTTTATACAGTGCCATATACTTAGGGCTTTCTCACTTGGAATCAAGTGAATGAAAACATGATGTTAAAATAGTATTTGTAGGAGAAAAAATAAACTCAAGGTTTTTGTTTGTTTGTTTTTAAATTTACTGTGAAAATTCTCTCCTCCATTGATCAGCATCACAGTGAGAAGCTAGTGAAAGCCTGGACAGCTGGTAGATGACTAAGAGAAACTTACTACCAAGTGGCCAGGCCAGCTCACAGATTAAAACCGTGCTGAAGTCTAAAATAGAAGAAACATTATATTATAATCCCGATCTCTTACCACGCTCTTTGGTAGGAAAAAAAAAAAAAAAAGCTAACCTACACACTCACTCTTGACTATCTGAAATATGATCATAGTCTAAATGAGCTACATTGTCTTGTAACTCAGGATGACAGGGACACACTTATTACACAAGGTGATTTACGTGACAGCTTTCATGTAAGTCACCAGCTGTTAAGTTCCTGCTGAACGGCAGGGACACATGAGAACTTCCTGGTCACCATGAGAAATGAAGGAGCTAGGGACCTTCCTTCCCCCAAACAGTAAGTGACTAAGAGCCTGATAAGGTGACCTGAGGGATCAGCATTAGCCCCTTCTGACCTGCTGATGGCAGCCAACATGTCTAGCCATTGGACTTTGGAAATCATTGCCGAAAAATCCAACTAACCAATGACTTTCCAGCTTTTTTATCCCCATTGTGCTGTCTGTAACAAACTAAAAGCTGACCCTGCAGTTCGTATGAAAAATGAGAATATCACTTTTGCCCCCAACCTTTTAACAACCAAGAAATCTGTTATTATCATAAACAAATAAATTATTTTTCTTCCAGCACCATCTTCACATGAAATCTTTTTCCTTTACCCCGATTACTAGTGCTCATTCCTCCATACTACTGGGATTTGACATATACATACATGTGTGTGTATGCATGCATGTATATATAATGTGTATGTATACACATACATGTATTAACTATATGTAATATGTATATAATATATAAATAATAATATACACATGCAATTGTATGTTTATGCATAATATACAATATAATCTATTGATATAATTATTTTGAGTACATATAAATACATATGAATTTAATAATATATTAATATTGTTACATATTAATACACAATACTAAATTACATATGATTAATTTTACACATATTCATATGTGCTTATCTTTTCTGTAATAATGTAAGCTCCTTGCAAACAGAAACATTCTTTTTACTTGTATTGCCAGCTCCTATTGTGGAACATAGTAGGCACTTAATAAATGATTGTTGATTGATTATTTTTGTTTGATGGCAATCAGATAGAAAGGGTCTAGGGTAAGTTCTATTGCTGTTAGCAATTTTGATCTGACTGTTCTATTGTACTACTGATAAAGCAGGGGCTTTTTATAATTGAACAATAATGTTTTAGAGTCTAAATTTATCCTTCATATATTTGTTGAGAACATTTTCATAACTCCAATAGCAGATAGGATGATAAGGATGATATGAACTTTGTCATATTCTCACGTGATTTTAATTTCTTCAGCAAGGTTTCCTGATTTGGAAAGATTTTCGTTCTTTATAGTTTGGATTATGGGACTATGGGTATGATAGTATGTGTTAAAATAATTTTTAAATTTTTTGTATTTATGGGTCAATGCTATGTCCAAACTGTTATAGATCCACAGTAAAGATCTAAATCCAATACAATTTGTTATTCAGGATCTTAATAATATTTGTGTAGAGAGCCAGAACTCTGGAGAAGTATACTTGAAACAAGATGTTAACTCAGAAGAATTGATGAGACAATGATTATCCAGTTTGCATATATACTTAGTATTTAGCATGGTGATGTAATGGCTCTCTTAAGTTCACATATAGTCAGTATACTGTAATGATGTAATTACAATAAGGTATATAAGAGCCAACAAAGACCGGAAGAGAGACATTCCATCTCCCACCCTTCTAGTAGCTTTCCTGCCTTCTGCATTCCTCCATTTTGGCCGCAGGCCAAGGAGACAGACTGTGAAGGAGATAATAAAGACTTTGGACTTTATCCCTGACTATTCTCCTAAAACCAAGGCTGGTCCTGAGACCTCCAGAAAGCTAGTCAGAAATTTACATATTTGAGGTATCTAAGTAGCACAATGTGTAAGCATGGAGTCAGAAAGAAATTCAAATCCAAAATCAAGTGCTCATTAGCTGGGTCACTTAACTTCTTTACATCTCAGTTTCCTCATCTGTAATATGGGGACAGCAGTCATACCTACTTACCAGGATTGTTATAATGATCAAATGACCAGTTTGTAAACCTTATAGTGCTGTATGAAATACAAATTATCATCATCATCATCATCATCATCATCATCATCATCATTTGGAGTTTCTATTTCTAATGCAAGGATTTGTCATTTGGAATTTTACGAAATATAGTGACTTTCTGGGTATAATTTTGGCTATATGAGAGTGTTCATTTCATATACTGCAGTAAAGCACTGCCCAGTTGTTACTGTTTACTTGGATAATGTGATTCAATCAATAGATCCACATCCTTAAGGCTAGGTTTTCTGTAATTTCTAGTGGTACTGACCTGTTCTTGAACCATGATCATAAGCCCCTATATTTCTATAAATAAACTAAATGACTCAGCTCTTTGTTAACTGTTTCTTTCTCTAAACTCTTATTTTAATTTAAATTATATAATGTATTATAATTAATTTAATCTTAATTTAATTTTAATACTATTTAATTATTATAATAATTTGAGGAAAGTGATGGCAATTACTCTATATTGTTATTTTCTCATTTTCATTTTATTTGATAGAGTTTAGATAAAAATGTTCTATAAAAAGCTATTATATTATTGTTGTTTTAAGATTAATATTTGACAGTACTGTGCAGGTGAATAAAATTAATGAGTGAATGGAAAATAGTAAGCAATTGCCATGTCCCAAATACTATTGAATCAATCAACTAACAATAAACATATGTAGTAAATACATTATACTAGGTCTTAGAAATGAAAAGTGAAACAATCTTTTCCCTCAAGGAGTTTAGATTCTATTGGGGGAGCCAATATAAATATAAGGATGTTGATGGGGGGAAGAGGGCACCAAAAGCTGTATATTAGTATTACTATATTATAGTTATCCATTCTGAATTGTCTTTGCTTATGAGATTATAAGCTCTGAGAGACTAGGAGTTGCATTTTATTTAAACATTCAGTCCCAGGGCTACCCACTCCTTACTCTGTAGGCAAATACTTTTTTTTTTTTTTTTAATTCATGATGAATGAAGTTTAAAAAAATGAAGTTAAAAATAATCATTAGTCCATTAAGAGGCATATATTATGTTCTGGAGACAGGTTCCACTGAAATTTTAGGATTTATTCAATAGGCTGCTGCACAACATTGATTATCAATAAAAATAAAGGATAGGGACAGAACATGTAATTTCTTTGTTCAGATGAGAAAACTTTATCAATGCACCTTCCTTGCAAGATGTAGTTTTGGGAAATTGCCTAGAGCAGAGAAGTAGAAGAAGACCTGATGGATCCCATAACATTCCCAAATCTTGTCAAGACTATATGAAAATGTAATTAGGAAATATTTGACAAAATAAATAAAATAAGGGAAGCTAGGTGATTCAGTGGATAGAGCATCAGTCCTGAAGTCAGCAGGACCTGAGTTCAAATCTAATCTCACTTACTAGATGTATGACCCTGGACAAGTCACTTAACCCTAAATTATCTCAGGAAAGCAAGCAAGAAAGAAAAGAAGAAAGGAAAGAAGGAAAG
The DNA here is from genome assembly GCF_016432865.1 of Antechinus flavipes. Taxonomy (NCBI): domain Eukaryota; kingdom Metazoa; phylum Chordata; class Mammalia; order Dasyuromorphia; family Dasyuridae; genus Antechinus; species Antechinus flavipes. The sequence goes on along the minus strand of NC_067401.1, from coordinate 75,562,140 downwards.
AGAGAAAGAAGGAAGGGAGGATGGAGGGAAAGAAGGAAGGAAGGAAAAGAAGGAAGGAAGAAAGGGAAGAAGGGAGGGAGGGAGAGAAGGAGGAAGGGAGAGAGGGAGGGAGGAAGGATTGGATAGATAAGTAAATAAATAGATAAATGAATGAATAAAAATACAAAAGAATATAGATGATCTTAATAGGTGGTTTTCTTAGTCAATATGCAGTTTATAGGGAACCTTATGTACAGATTAGTGACATTCATTTCTATTTGTGTTTGATATAGCTCTTATCCAGGGTCACACAGCCGTATAAGTAAGCATACTTGATTTAGGCCCAGGTTGTCCTGACTTTAATGACAGCTCTCTTTCCATACTGCTTCTTCAGTGATAGTAATAATCTTGGTTTTTTTTTTTTTTTTTCCCCTTCACATTCAGAAGAATAAAAACATTTCAATTAACTTTAAAAAAGATTGGTAAGACACTAACTCATGAGAATGAACAAAAGAGAATGAATGAGTGAAAATCAAGTTGCCTCCTTTGCTTTATCTAATTTCTTCAACTCAGAGACCAGCTGAAGAATACTGACTGTACAAAATAAATGAAGCCTTGAAATTCTCTTAGTGTTAAATCACACAGAGAAGAAAATTAAAAAAAAAAATAGTATCCATAGGGTCTCCTTTCTTGCCCTTTAAATATATATTAATGATATTCTATTTTCCCCCAATTACATGTAAAAACAATTTTTACTACTTTTTTTTTAAAGTTTTGAATTCCAAATTCAATTCTTCCCTCTCTCCCCTTTCCCCTCCCCGAGATGGTAAGCAATCTGATATAGATAGGCAGTCATACATATAGATATTTTAAGGAAAGGGACATCTCAATTTTGTATAACAATATCTCGGCCTCTATCATGAGTGTAAAAATGACTAATTCAGGATAATGGTGATGAACATCTATGTGCATCTATTACTACCAAATCTCATAATGATGGAACATGAACCTAACTATTTATTCACTACATATTGGTCATTTTGAAATTGTGACCTCTTCCAAACCATGGAAAATGGGAGGGAAGGAGTGTCCAGAAAAGAGATTCTGGTATAACAGTCTACTCCCAGCTAAGACTCAAATATGCAAATTCATATCCTCTGGGGAGCTAGAGATAATGGTCCAATCTCAGCCAAACAGCTTTATTGGAAACAAAAACAACTGTACTCCACTTGCATTCCAGTTTCCCTTGTGATTTTAATTAAGATCACATCAATTAAGTTTACTTATCACTTTGCAGTGGAATTCTTGAAAAATGCATAAAATTTAAGCTAGTTTTCTCCCTCTTTGCAGATAAGGAAAGGGATTGCATCATACTGATTGCATATTTAACTCTTGAACCAGCTGCACAAACCCTTGGTGCATTATGTAAGGGAGGAGAAATTAAAAACTCTGGAGGCTAAGACAAAGAGTAAGTTCATGGAATAGAACTTTAGCTTCTACTGAGAGATGATTCCAAGATAGGAGCCACTGAATAATGGCCACCACTAACCAGAAGCAGATTTTCATAATTATCTCTTTATCCCCAAGGCCAGAATATGGATTTAGCAGATATTAAAATTCCAGTTCAAAGAACTTAAGTCAACCTTGCTAAAGAAAGTAAGATTATGGAAGCCTAGTAGAATGGATCAATTTCTATGAACTTCAGGCAACTGGATGAAGCTTCCCAAAGGGTAAGAATTTAGGAGATAACAGATTTAAAAGCAAATAAATAACTGACCACTACTACTGGTCTCTATTAAAAACAAACAACAAAAACGCTAGACTTATGCTTTCATTAATATAGGGAATTCCTAGGAAAGAAACCACTTATAACAATATTAATCTATATCTGCACTGCAATTTATGTAGAGCCTGGGACATGGAGTGACTGATTTGTCCAAGGTGTTTCTCTCCCTGTCTCTGTCTCTCTGTCTCTTTGTCTCTGCCGTTCTCTCTCTCTGTCCCTGTCTCTTTGTCTTTCTGTCTCTCTTTTTATTGCTCTGTCAATATGTGTGTCTCTTTTTGTCTCTTTGTCTTGTCTCTCTGTCTCTTTCTTTGTCTCTACCTGTCTTTGTCTTTCTATGTATCTCTGTCTCTGTCTCTCTTTCTGTAACACATCAGATATCTGACATATACATATGTATGTATACATATATGTATATGATATATGTGCTTATGTGTATATACATACAGATATACACACAGCACATACATATATATGTAATAGAACTTAAATCAATCAATAAATATTTTATAACCTCTACCCTTCTGAAAGTAGGATTGGAAGATGGAGTAAAAAACTCTTCCTGAAGCCTCCACTTAAAGAGGGCTTGCAGACCAGTCATGTCTTTATTTCCCACCAGTAGCAGTCCTTTGGATTAGACCCATCATCCCCCTGCATCAAGTGCCTTCTCTTCTCTTCCCCTCCTTCTTTCAATGTTCTTTTTTGAGTTTTGGATTGCATGATTCTGGAGGGTAAAGACTGTCTTTCTATATTTGAATTCCTTGAGCTTAGCATGGTGCCAGGAACCTAATTGGTGCTTAATAAATGATTGCTGACTGATTTACTTAATACTTACTATGTGCCGAAATTTTCTGACTCCAAGGTCAGATCTCTACTCAGTATGTCAGGGTCCTGGCTGATTCTCTAAAATAGTACCTAAAGAAAAATGACATCCTTCTACATTGGGCAAATATCAGGTTGAATTCAGCATAATTTATGGCAATTTAATAGTGATAAGACAATGAATAATAAAGATAATCCTTGACTTATGAATTCCCAATTTATGAATAGTCAAATAGTCAAATATGAATATTTGACCACCTGAACTATGTCATACTGAAGCAAAAGTTTTCCTCTGACAGTTCCAGAAAGCAAGTCATGGTTTCTCTGCTGTGGTATTCACTTCCACTTAACAAAGATCCCCAAAGATCCAGAACCATAGTCAGGGAAGGTGTTTCCTAAACTCCTGGGTTTTTTCCCTGATGTTTTCAAATGGCAGTTCAGTTGCTAGGCAAAGCCACAAAAACTTTTATCTAGTCCAAACTGTGGCTGAAATAGATACATATTTACAATTCAAAAATCATAGAACACCATATTTTAAATATATAATTGCTGTAGTGCGGAACATCTTTCTGTATTCCAAGCAACTATTACAAGAAACAGATACTATTGGAATTCAACATTTTTGTAAACCAAGGACTTGTTAGAATCACAATCAGCACCTTTTTGATTTCAGAGATTTCTCATTTTATTTCATTTTCTTATAGGGCAATGTGGTGGAGAGGAGTTGATCAGTTGAATTCAATGGACATTTATTAAATCTCTGCTGTTCTCAGAGCACTGTCCTATGTGCTGAGATGGGTAAGTCATGGTCTGTATTTTCAGGAGATTACTATCTATTAAGATGTATACAGATAAATACAAAACATGATAACTACATTTAAGAAATGCAAAGAAAGTGTTGTCTGAGGACTGGGAGTGGTAAAGCAGTGGCAGAGGGCAGGGAAGAGATGTTGGGAAATAGTAAAAAAAAAAAAAAAAAAAAGCCTTTCTAAAGAATAATGAGCCTTCAAGAAACCTTTATTATCATCTAGTCTAAGGATTCTTAATCTTTTTGTACCATGAATTCTTTTATCAATCTGTTGAAGCCTATGGACCTTTTCTCAAACTAGAGTTTTTAAATGTATAAAATCAAATACATAGTATTATAAAAGATTTCACTCATAATTGAAATGCAGTTATCAAAATATCTCTTTAAAAAACTACATTATCAGATCTCAGGTTAAGAACCCTAATAAAATCCCTTCATTTTATAGGTCAGGAAACTACAGACCAAATAAATTAAACATCTTGACCAAAATTGCATGTATAATGAGGCCAAAATTTGAACCCAGATTCTCAGATTCCAAATTCATTGGTCTTTCAAGAAAACCATACTTCTTTTTATGTGAAATGGCCTCAAAGGATAGTTAGCTCTTCACTAGGTAAAGAAGCTACTCCAATCTTTTTCTTTTTCTAGAGCAAAGTCACAAAGTCAAGAAATACAGTGATTTTCCAAGGGTGAGAGAACAATACAGTCTAATTGTAGTACAGAGCTCATGGAGAGAACTAATATGAGATTAGACTTCAGGAAGGCAGGTATATGCTAGGTTCTGAAATGTCAGACAAAGTAGTTTGATAAAAATTGTAAATAACCTGAGACCAATGATATGAAAAGCCCAGTGGCTTGGATGAAGCTATGTTTATCAAATTTTAAGATAATCCAAAGCTAGCAAGAATCAATCACTAACATATGTTGGATACTAGAATCATTCATTATCCAAAAAGCTCTCAACTGTTAGAATAATGGGCTGAATCTAAAAGATGAAATTGAATTGGAAAATGTAATTTTCTACTTGAGTTAAAAAAATTAATTTTATAAATGTAAGGTGGGGGTGGGGTTACAAGAGAGGAGTTCATGAGAGAAAAAAAATCTAAGGATTTTAGTGAGCTATAAGCTCACCATGAATTTATATAACTGTTGCAGCCCAAAAAATGAATGGGATCTTAAACTGCATTTAGAGAAATATAATATCCAGACAGGAGATCATAGGATTATAGAATCACAAATCTAAAACAGGACCAGACTTCAAAGGCCAGATAATCCAATAACCTTATTTTATAAATGAAGAGTTCAATGTCTAGTTTGGTTAGATGACTTATCCAAGGTCACATAAATAGTAAAGGTCAACGATATGATTAAAAACAAGATCCTCAGACTTCAGACCCATTGATCTTCCCAAAACACAATGCCATATTTATATTATAATTTTCCCTGGTCAAACTATATCATCATCATCATCATGATCATCATCATCCTCATTGTACTTAACTACATATGTCCAATATGTGCCAGGTACTTTACAAAGATCTCATTTTGTCCTTGCAACAACCCTTAAAGTTAAATGCCATTATTAAATGCCATTATTCCCATATATATATATATATAGAGAGAGAGTAGTGTTCCGTTCTGGGCAATACATATTGAGAAGAACATTGATAACTGATTGGTGACAGGGCTAGAGATGAAGTCATTTTTAGCATTTATTGAGAGTTAAAGAGAACAGGAAGATTTAATCAAATGAAGAAAAGACATAAGAGATATGATAATTGTCTTCAAAAATGTGGCAAGCTTTCATATTGAAGAGGATTGTTCTTGTTTCAGAAGACAAAGCTCTGATAAATCAATGGCTAGAATATGCAGGATAACAGATGTAGACTGAATGTAATGAAAATCTTTCCAGCAATTAGAAATTCCTTTGGAAGTAGAATGTTCCCCTTCCATGTCTCCTGACTCCACCCTAGCTGAAAATCTTCAAGGTCAGATGATCCACCTGGATATGTTATTAAATGACTTTTATTTGGATACAGATTAAAACTGAATGGTTCTAAAGTCTTTTTCAACTTTCAACAGTTTTGTAATTAGGTGTGAGTCCTTGAAGATTTTTGTTCAAAACAATTCCATATCTAAATATATGAATTAAAAAAAGATTATTCTGGCAGCACTCTAAAGGACAGATGCAAAGGGGAAAAGAGTGGAAATAAAAAGATTTGTTAGGAAACTATTATAATAATCCACAATTTGATAATAAATTAAATACTTTAGATAGATGATGATCGATAAGAGATGATAGATGATAAATATATGATGGATGATAGATAGATGGATGATAGATTGATAGATGATAGATAATAGAAATCAACATGATAGAAGATAGATTCTAGATATATAGATTGATGATAGATGATAGATAGATGCCAGATAGATAGACACACAGATGAATATTATTAATCACTTACAATGAGCCAGGCACTTTGCTAAGTACAGGATATCTAAATGGTAATAAATAATCATAAAATTATATATATACATACACACACATATATATAATTTTAATAGAGGAAGACAAATCATAAAGGAAAACTAGAGAGCAGTGGTAATATCACATGGCATGGTGTGGAGATGACCACTAAATGGCATGGAGTCCTGATTCAGGACAAGATGAGACAAAGCATTGTAGTAACAGAATGTAAGGTCTAATGGGAGGGAGATGAATATAATGATCTGGATGGAGGAGTATGGTGTGAAAATGGCTGGTATTCACAATACTAATATAAGATGTATAATTATAACTTGGGTCTAGCATTCTTTCTCCATAAAGCCTTTCCTAAACTAATTCTTTTCCCTAAAAATTTGAAAATAATTTTCTTTTATCTAATATCAGATAATTCTCCTCATGGACTCACTATATTCTAAAAATCAATAAATTCTATATTATACTTACCTATCTGTTTTCATGGTTCTACTATCTCCCTACTAATGGGAGAATCTCTTTAGGGAAAATATTAGTTTTTAACTTCAAAATATATTGCACATACTAAGAAGTTGATGGTGTTTGAATATGTCGGCTCTGCCATCACTCTTCCATATCTCTATGAACTAGAACATCAGAACTTCCAAGCATAACTACTTCTTTAGTATGAGTAACCTGTATGAGTAACCTTGAGGGTTTAGAAATTTTGGTCTTCTAATAATATGTTCATGAATATCTGTATATTGATCAGTTCAATTTTTCATGGCCCTATGGACCATAGCCACCAATACTGTCCTTGAAGTTTTCTCAAGCAGCGGTAAGTGACTTGCTCAGAATCACACAGCTAGTCAATGTCTGAAGGCAAATTAGAATGCATATTGTGACTCCAAATCATCACCCTATCCATGAGCTATTTAGTTGTCTCAGATAAATTAAGATCAATTAATGTTAATGAAAGGCTATATACTAAGAAGGAATAGCAAGGACAAAAATACAAAAACATTCCCCAAATTCTCCTTTTGTGCTCTCATTCAGTCCTGGGTATTGAGAACTAAAGCAAAAAGATTACTTAAAAATATCCTTCCCTCCTCTCGAACATTTTTCTCCTTTTAGAGCATCCCACTAAATTCATGATTTGATGAGACATAGCCAGAATATAAATCCTTTATTTGTAGGACATAGTGTCTTAGCCTGAAGGTGGATTCATTCTTAACCTAAGTCAAGCAGTTGATTTTCAGGGTTGTGTCCTTATTGGATTTGGCTATCGCTGCTCCCAGCTCCCATTGCTGAGGTTACCCTTGATAGCTTTGGAAACACATATCACTTCCTGTTCTGTTCTATCTTTGATAATCATTCACCTAAGCTGAGGAAAGAATATACAAAAGACAACAGGGGAAACACAAGTACCATCTGTCCTTGGCTCCATGGTATCTGTGTGTCATTAAACCATCACTGGCCAGTGTAGGTCAATGGGAATAGAGAGAAGGTAATAGATGTCAGGGGAGAATGAAGAAACCTGGACAAAGAGAATTTAAATGCTAATTATTGACATGCTTAATGGGCAGCACAGCCACAAATGGACCTGGTCAGAGAGCTTTAAACAAACTCAGGCTCTTATAAGTATACTGAACTGCCTCTCTGAGAATATAATTTAGAATGGAAGAGGATAATTCAGAGTTGCGAGTATAAAGTTCTCCTGGGATATTTTGTATCCTAACTGTCTCTTCCTTCAAAATCTTGCTCAAAAGTCATCACTTCCTGAGTAGAACCTAGAGAACGCTGTACACAGCAATAACAAGATTATACAATGATCAATTCTGATGGACATGGCTCTTTTCAACAGCAAGGTGATTCAGTCTAGTTCCAATGATCTTGTGATAGAGAGAATCATCTGAACCCAGAGAAAGAACCCAGAGTGGGAACTGAGTGTGAATTACAACATAGTGTTTTTACGTTTTTGTTATTTGCTTGCTTTTTGTTTTCTTTCTGATTTTTTTCCCCTATATGATCTGATTTTTCTTGTGCAGCATGATAATTGTGGAAATATGTATTGCAGAATTACACATATTTAACACATATTGGATTACTTCCCATTTAAGGGAGAAAGGTAAAGAGGAAAAATTTGGAACACAAGGTTTTGCAAAGGTGAATGTTAAAAACTATGCACACATTTTTGAAAATAAAAAGGTTTAAAGATAAAGTGAATAAATTAAAGAAAGAATGACATTAGAAAATATTTTTTAAAAAATTACCATACCGCTAAGCAAACCGCCCTCCCAAAAAAAACCCAAAACCAAAAACAAACAACTTACCACTTTCATAAAATCTTTTAAAAAATTAATCCTATATATAGGTCTGATCATTTTGTATTAATTTAGGCTTTCATGAATGAACAAAATAAATAAGGACAGTAATTAGTATATTTATAGATTATTTTATAATTTTCAAAGTGTTTTATCCTTTATGATAAGCATAATTTATTTTTATTTTAAAATATTTTTAAGCCTTGTTATAAGCATGAAGAAAGTTAGGCAGACAGAAGTTATATGGCTTTTCTACAGTCATATGTAAATATAAATTTTGGAGGTAACATTTAAACTTGGGTTTCTTGACTTTAAGACTAACACTTTATTCAATAGGTCATGGAATAAATGAAAGAGTGAATGAATGAATGAAAAAATCATTCATTAAGAACCTATTGAATATAAAGTGTTAGGAATACACATATAAAAGTGAGATGGGGTTTTCTCTCAAGGAGCTTACAATCTAATGGGTGAAATGTTTGTTACAACACATATAGAAAAATCCTAACTAGAGAAGGGAGTTTTGGTCTAGGGTATCAAAGGGATGGTGAGTAGAGTCAAAGGGCATTCATTTGTCATGCCCTTTCCAGAACTAATGGTATCATTAATTTTATTACCAACTCAACCTAAGAGCAAGAGGTAGAAATTGGATATTTAAATATGTATATTATGGCAGGGTGGATGGCAAGATGGTCAGCTAGATCTTGGTTTCCTGGTGGCTTGTAAAGCAAGGTCTGGGGGATATATGAAGTGTGTATTTCTGTGTGTGTGTGTGTGTATGTAAATAGTATAGTATTTATAGTATATATATTTAAAATAGTATAGTATATATTCATATGGCATATGAATATATGTGATTATATACACATGTATTCACATACTCATATAAGTTATTTATATGTATACCTTAACATATATTTACATAGGGATCTTCTTACATGTATACATATATCTATATCATAGATACACATTTTATGTACCTATCTGTATTATGTATATACATGCTTACATATATATATATATATATATATATATATATATACACATATCACACATGTATATGGATAGATTATATATGTATATATATGTATATAGATATATGTAGATATATATACAACACATAGAACAGGAGCTGAAAATGAGGGAAGGGTACATAGGTGATCTTTCCACGAGAGCATGATAATTAAGCCCAGAGAATCAAGAATGGCACCTTTCCCCAAAATGAAGGCTCTCAGAAGAACTCATCAATGGGATCAAAATCAGAATCCCAAAGCTGACTGAATCAATTTCCTAAGAGTTATTGCTGTGAACATCCTAGCGCTTCCATCAGTGAGTTTCTCAAGTATAGAAATTGTGCCAGCTATTTCTATTCCTTCCTTCCATGGGGTCTAAAAAGGATTTAGCATACGGTAGTTATTCAATAGTTTTTGCTGATTGCCTCTTCTCAGTCTAGATATAAATATCATATATTTGTAGAGTACTTTCTTCAAAGTACTCTCACCTCACAACAAAACTATAAGACAGATATTATAATAATATCTGTTAGTTATCAGAGGCTCAGAGAGGTTAAGACTCTTGCTCAAGTTGTATAGGAAGTAAATAAAATTAGACTAGATTAGAAAGAAGTCAGACCTTAAGATTTCTAGTTTAGAGCTTCACCCAGGACATTTGTTGAGGAATTATAGAATCATAAGCTTTAGAACTAGAAAGGATTTTAAAAATCGCCTCCTTCCATACCTCCCCCGGCCCATTTTACAGATGGGGAAATTGAGTCCCAGAGAAGCTAAATTACTTCCCTAGGATCAGTGTGTATGTATGAGTGTGTGAGTATGTGCTTGTATGTCCTCAAGTGTGCAAAGTCACTTTGATTACTGCCTAAGACTATTGAGCATTGACTTTGAACTTCTGGAGTTCATGGAGAGACCAGCTTGAATGGGGTAAAGTCACTTTGATTGCTGCCTGGGACTATTGAGCACTGACTTTGAACTTCTGGAGTTCAGGGAGAGACCAGCTTGAGTGGGGCTTGTCAGAATATCGCGGGAGACACTGACCTTCAGCATAACCTCAGGCTCCAGTCATGTGGCGGTTGTGATGTGGTCGCTGAGTACAGTAAGAGCACGCATGAGATACTGGCCGTTGATCCTGCTGATGACAGATGTAAGTGTTGGGGACTAAAGTGAGCTTTCTAAAAATAGGCTCTATGGAGAACCTGCCTGAAGCTCGGGCCTCTGGACAACCAATAATTAAGTGACCCCATCGTTGTCACTTAGCAGGAAAAGCAACAGAATTTTTAGACATCAATGGCTGTTGTTTAGAATTGCAAAATATCAGAACTGAGAGGGATCTTTCTGTGCCTAGAAATGTTTGAAGATTTGAACTGACAAGGACCTTAGGGATCATCTATCTATTCTTTTCATTTAATAGGTAAAAAATCAAGGTCAAGGTAAGGTGAAGCAATTTATCCAAGCTTACATGAGGGACAAAACTAGGGCTTAGAATCACCTTTAGGGGTCTTAATTCTAAGGCTAACCCATTAGCCACTAGTCCTCATGTCTTTAAATTATATCAAATGGTATGAAAATGATCAAAAGAAATATATAACAAAATCCTTGACCTTAAATAATTTGAAATGTCATTTAGTTCCAATGGTGTTCAGTCATGTATGACTATGGCTCCAGGTGGAGCAATTTGCCATTTCCTCCTCCAATTTATTTTACAGATGAGGAAACTGAGGCAAATAGGTTAAATGACTTGCTTAAATGACTTGACAGCTAATAAGTGTCAGGTCCATTTTAAACTCATGAAGATAAGTCTCTGGTGTCCAGCAAATGCTCTAACCACTACATCTCCTAGCTACCCCAAAATGTAGTTAGGGAAGTAGATAAAAAAGATAAGAACAAAATTATAATACTTATATATATAATAATTAGACAAATTTACATATTTTAAAGTTAATACAATGTTTTCTAAACAACTTTATGAAGTAGTGTGAGAGTTTGAGAGTTTTCTGTATTTTGGGGATGAGGAAACAGGATTAGACAGATAAAATGAAAAACCTAAGTTTACACAGGTATAAAGTGCCAGAAACAAGATTCATATTTATTTCTTTTAACTTTTGAGTCCAATGTTCTTCTGATTATAATTAGATTCAAATTATTGTAAAAATGGGAAATGGTACAGGCAATGCTAAAAATCTAGGTCTCTCTATCATAGAAATTTTATGTTTGTCAGCTTTGTTTCCACTGTTAGACAAATCTACATAAAATGGTGCCCATTGAAAACAGGTTTGTTGTAAATTACCAAGGTTTTATTATGAATATTAACATAATTGATTGCTATTTCCCCCTTATAATAAAGTGAGATATTTAAAATGTATAAGCAAGGTTAATTGCTATTGCTACAAGTGGATACACTATTTGATTTAGTGGAGAAAATAATCAAACAAATAACCGAAATTGTAACATTGCTAATCAAACAAATAACCGAAATCATAACATTGCTCCTAATCATACGAGAGAGTCTGGTTTCAGACCTCACCTAAATATAGGTCCATAAGATCATAGGTCACAGATTTAAGGGGTTTTGGAAAGCATTAGTCCAGCCCTTTCATATTTTTAATAATAGTTATTTTGTTTTTCAAAATACACACAAAGATAGTTTTCAACATTTACCGTTGCAAAACCTTGGTTTCTAAATTGTTTTCCCTCCTTTCCCCCATCCCCTCTCCTAGATGACAAATAATTCAATATTTATTAAACATGTGCAATTCTTCTATACCTATTTCTACATTTATCATGCTGTGTGAGAAAAATCAAATCAAAAAGGAAAAAAATGAGAAAGAAAAAAAAGCAAGTAAGCAACCACAAAGAAGGTAAAAATATTATATTGTGATCCACATTCACTATCCACTGTTTTCTTTCTGAATGCAGATCAGCTCTTTCATTTTACAGATGAAGAAAATTAGACACAGAGAAGTTAAATAATTTGTTGATCATCACACAAGCTAGTAAGTGTCTGAAGCAGAATTTTAGCTCGGGTCTTGCGAACTCTCTGCTACAACCACAAATCTTCCAACTTTCACTAATCCTTCCTCTCTTGGAATCCCTGTTAACTTAAAGATAGAAAATACCAATTATCACTTAATTGAAACATTTAAATATTGCCTTGTCCCATTCTTTAATTGTTTCATTTGTTCATGTTTCATTTTCTCAGGCAGAGTGGAAGCTACCTGAGGAAAGGTAAGGAAAAGATGAGAAATTTGAGCTATGTAGACTAAAAGAAGAAAGGCTGAGAAGTCAGTTGAGTCATAATCAAAGAAAGTAACCAAGTTCTGAGCAAACCAGTGTTCATCAAAGTACCAGATTCAAAGGGGGTGAAGTGCTGAGAAAGGAATTTTTAAAGCTGATTCCAAAAGCCCAAATATCATCATAAGGCAGCAGAATGAATGCAATAAAAAGGAGAACAATGGAAGAGGTGATCTTTTGTTTTGCTTTTCTGCGCCAGGAATTGTTCTTTTACAATTGATAACCCCCTATTTCTGAGTAATTTCACTCATATCCAACCCTTCAAAATCCCATTTAGGGTTGTCCTGGCAAAGAAAGTTGCTATTTCCTTCTTCAGCTCATTTGACAGATGAGGAAACTGAGGTAAACAGAGTTTAGTGACTTAACTATAGTCACACAGATAGGAAGTATCTGAAATCAGATTTAACTCATCTTTTTTGACTCTATGCTCACCACTCTATTCATTGCACCATCTAATTGCTCTAGGCATGGCACATCCCTCTTCCTCCTCATTTTAATAAGCAGTTTCCATCCATTGTGGTCTCTTGTCCACACTACACCGGCCACTGAGCGGGAATCTATGTTCAATATATTAGTGGATCAATAATTCTTAATGGACAGAGTGATCAAACTTCTTTGGGGAAAGATTTTTGCACAAGAAATGACCTTCCAGCTGTCGCCTCACATGGTGACAGAAAAGTGACTTGCTGACCAAGAAAATACAGCCACCCCAAGAATGAACTGTATGTAGTCCCTCACGTGACCTCTGGCTCTCGATTTTCCACTTTACCTTCCAAGTCACAGTCAGTTCCCTGAGTAGGGAATTTCCTGCAGCTGGTAATAAATGGGCACGAAGCTGCATTCACGAATGTCATGGGGACTATTGGCCATCTGCGTGGGGAATGTGGCTGTCTGTGCCTGGAACATCTGGGCTGCCTTAAGATACAAATCATCTCTATCATGTGCCCAGGTTCCCTCATTTGAACTCCAGGGACAGACCAGGTCACACTGATGAACTGCTTCCGAGAAGACATGGCTGTGTGCCATTAACAGAAGGTCGCTTTCCCCATTGCCAACATGAAAAAAAAAAAAGGCTTTTTTCTAGGGCTGTACTACAACCGATGGACATTTTTAGAACTATTGAAATGCAATATGGGGGGTGATGAGGGCCAAGAAAGGTGAGGGAGGTATCATGTGTAAAAGGCTGGAAGTCTGGTCATCTGGGATCTTAGTAATTAATCATGGTTCATTGGTCAAGGGCAGATCAGCTCCCAGTCTTGTACCTCAGTTTCTCCATTATGACATATGTCTTACCTTAAGAAGGTGTAGTAAAAATCATCTGGTTTAATGGGAGTTAAATTGCATAAGAAATAAATCTGTTATATACGTGATGTTTATAACTATCATCCAGTGGATCTTAGACTATTACAAAGATGTAGGGTTTTTTTTTTTTTTTTGTCATTGTTATTTTTGTTACTATCAATATATTGCTATTTGATGTTTCATATTATTTTCTCCTCCTGATAAACTTGAGACATAAGAGCCTGCATTATAGTCCATAGCTACCTTGTCAAGATGAAGATGCTTCTACCTCTGCAGCCCCTTTTTCTTGTTAGGGAATTTCCACCCAGAACCTTCGTTTTAGGAAGTTCCTATCCTCGCCAGATTTACTACCTCTTCTCCTGGCTCTTGCTTTCTTGTCCTTCCATACCCCTTTTCATATTTTTCAATTCCCTTGAATATGTTGATTCCCTCAATTTGAATATAAGCTGTTTGAGGACAGGTATTGTCTTCATTTTTTTGCTTGTATTTGTATTCTCAGGGCTTAGCATAGTGTCTGATGGCATAATAAAGACTTAATAAATGCATTATCTATCTAAATCTCTACTGTCTCAGTTCATCATCATTAGTAATTATCATCCATCTCTCTTCTATCTTGGTCATAGTCATATGTTTGTCTCTATCTATCATTTATCTAACATAGAAAGAATAAATAACCTTTTGGAGACTACACAATAGATTTGTAGAACAGTCAAAATTAAAGACCTATACTACAATAGAGTATAATACAACTGGTTTCCTGGTTTGAAACAAGATCTCAACATTCCAACAAAGGGTAATAAATTCTGAACAGGAAGGGATCACTGAGGTCATCGAGTATAACTCTTTCATTTTATAGAGGAGGGAATGGAGCTTCAGACAAGTTTAAGTGGCTTGCCCAAGGTCACATAGAAGTAAATAGTGAGACTAGGATTCAAATTCAGACCTTGTGACTCAAATTCAGCACCTTTTCCATTCCTGTCTGTCCATTTCATGCATTCATTCAACAAACATTTCTTTTTTCTCCAAAAATTTATTTAAGTTAAACAGAATTAGAAAAAAGAAAAGCAGAAAAAGAATACAAAATAAAAATGAAACAAAAGAGAATATTGTCATGTGCCCAGCAGAACATCAGGGAGGATACCAGTTCAAAAAAAAATATATATATATATGTATATATATATTTTAGTAGAAGGAATTATATTTGTGAATGTCCATCTTTTTTTTTTTTTTTACTTTCTTGTAAATTATTTTTTTGTTCTCAGCTTTTTTACTTTATTCTTTTTTCCTCCTTTCATTCTCCTACCATCTCCAAGCAGGCTATAGTTAAGAAAGGATATATTTATTTATACATATAAATATATATATATATATATATATACATACACATACTCCCACACATAAACACACACATATTTTTCCCATCCCTGCTGACCCTTTGCTTTAATTCTGTTTCTAATTAGCCTTGCTACTACCTAATCTCTCCCTATCCAAAGATCCCTCCCTTGTCTTCTTCTCTCATCCTTTGTTTCCCTATACATATCCCTCCCCTCTTATTTGTTTATAGATTTTGGAGGGTGCTATACTCTTCATAATATATATGTAGTGCTAGCTATTTGACCCATTCCTGAGGTGAGAATGTTTTCAGAACTGAGCCCTCCTCCCCCCTCTACTGCCTCTATGTTTATTCTTCCTCTACACTTCATTTGCATGACATAATTACTATTTTTATCTTAACTCTGACCCAATTTTTTTGAGCTGTTGTATTATTGATGTCAATATTAAATATATGCTATAAATTTCCCTTGTAAAAACCGGAAATAATTTATCCATATTGAGTTCCTTGAAATTGAACTTTGATATTGACTTTTGTATGTTAAATTTTCTATTAAGTTTGGATTTGGTTGATAGAAAGTTCAAAGTATGCAAGTTCATGGGATGTCTGTTTTTTCTTGTTCAATATAATGGTAATTTTGCTGGATATGATATTTTGGCCACAGGTCTAGTTCTTTTAATTGTCTAGCGATATAATTTCAGGACCTATAGTCACTTATTGGAGCTGCTAATAAGTCCTGTACAGTTCTAATTGTAGCTCCAGAGCATTTGAATTGTTTTTTTCTTGTTTCTTGCAAAAATGTTCTCTTTTATCTGGGGGTTTCAAAATTTTGCAATATTGTTTCTATGTGTTTTCCACAAAGGATTTCGTTAAGGTGTTGATTGGTGGATTTTTCATTTTCTACTTTTCCCTCATGTTTCCTTCATGTTCTACCACTCTAGGACAATTTTCTTAAACTATTTCTTGCATTATTGTGTCAAGTTGCTTTCTTTGGTCACAACTTTCAGGCAGTCCAATTATTTTTATATTTTTTCTTGATATGTTCTTCAGAGCTGTCATTTTTCTTATAAGATATTTCTCATTCTGTTCTATTTTTTCATTCTTTATAATCTGTTTAGTTATTTCTTAGTCTCTCATGGCTTCACTGGCTTGCCCAATTCTAATTTTCAAAGAGTTATTTTCATCTTTGAGATTCTGTACCACCTTTTCTAACTGGTTAACTTTTTTTTTTCATAATCATCTTATTTTTCTAGATGGTTTTATTTATTTTTTATTTTTTCCCCAATGTCTCTCATTTGGTTTTATTTTTTGAGTTCTTAGATAGATTCTCTCTAGGCATGAAGTCACTTCTGTAATGTTCTGTTGGTTTTCTGGAGGTCTCTGGACCAGCCTTTGTTTCAGCAGAGTAATCACCACAAGAATAATCAGGGATAAAGTCCAAAAATCTTTATTGTCTCTTTCACAATCTTGTCTCCTTGCTTAGGGCCCAGGCTAGCTTTCTGATGGCGCTTCAGATAGGCCTTGGTCTCTGTGGGGGAAGCAAGACGACCACCATAGTCTCTGTCTTGAAGCCTATATCAGTCCAAGAGCTTGTGTGCCAGCCTCCAGTCCTCTGTCTTCTTCAAGTCTGTTCTAGTCCCTCATGGTGGTGGGAGATAGAATGAATGTGTGAGTCAAAGGGCTTGTGCTCCAGCCTCTAGTCACCATGAAGGTGGAGGATGGAATGGATCTCTCTGGCTGAGTTTGTCCCAGCTTATAAACTCTATTATAATTGCATCATCATAGGTGTGAATCTTATAGAATAGGTATCAATCTTGTAGAACTATGTACTAAGTACATGTACTGAACTAGAGAACTATTAATCACCATACTAAACTAGACAACCATTGTCTTATCAATTCCACTGAGTTAACAACTTGCTATAAGAATTTCTCCAGAATTCTGGCCTCTTACACATTTCATATTACTCTTTGGGTTAGAAGCTGTTTTTTACTTCAGTGTCTTCCTCAGTCTTCCCTGTTTCCATAGTACCATGTTTCCCCGATAATAAGACCTATCCCGAAAATAAGCCCTCCCCTTACTGTGTAAGATTCCTCTAAAATAAGCCCTCCCCCGAAAATAAGCCCTATTGAGATTGCTACTGTAGTGAAGGTGATCCCCTGTGCTACGCGCTACATTACGGTACCCTCTGTATGCAACCTCCCCACCTCTTCCCCCCCCGGGTGAAACGCACGCCACGCTCTGAGCTGCATCCAATCAGAGCTGCAGCAGTGAGTGCGTCATCCTGTTCTTCCCCAGTGATTTGCTTGCTGGCGCCATTGAGAGCAGTGCCATGGAGGAGAGCTGAGGCAGGACAACATGAAAACCCGGTATGTAAGCGGGAGTGAGGGGGCATGATGGAGGATAAAAGGGGCATGATGGAGGATAAAAGGGACATGATGGAGGATAAAAGAAGAACTCAGGGGGCATGATGGAGGATAAAAGGGGCATGATGGAGGATAAAAGGGACATGATGGAGGATAAAAGAAGAACTCAGGGGGCATGATGGAGGATAAAAGAAGAACTCAGGGGGCATCATGAAGGATAGAAGGAGCACTCAGGGAGCATGATAGGGTTAAAATATTATTGAGGGGCATGATGGAGTGAAAAGAAGGACTGATGGTCATAATTTTATTATTCTGTCTGCACGGGTCGCCTGTGTTTTGGCAATTCGTTTGGATGGAAAGAAAGGCACACCTCTAATCATCAGTAAGGGGAAGAAAGATAAGATTGAAAGTGTATCAGGCATTTACATTCTTGAAACCGAAAAAGCCTGGTGTACACAAGCCGTTATAAGAAAGTGGGTTGATTTAATGCTGCCACTTGTTATGCGAGGTAACCAAAGAGGTCTGATAATCTGGGATTCAACCAGCACTCACCGCTCTAAAAAAAATGAAGAACTTGCTTGCAGAGAGAAGAATAGATCAAGTAATGATTCCTGCAGGAATGACTGCCTATCTCCAGACCCTTGATATTGCAATAAACAAGCCATTCAAGGACCATTTGCACATGGAAGTCAATGACTACACTGAAAATAGAATGGAAAGAAATCAGCGTGGAAACTTTGTGAAGCCCTGTCTGCAAGAAGTCGTGACTTGGGTGAAGAAGTCATGGGATAAAATTACTGACAGCTGTGTCACCAAGGCACTACGAGCAGGTTACCTGGACAAGACCTGGACAAAACATGTTCATTTAAAGAGAGCTATATTGCTGGACATGACAGATTGGGTCCACTTCTTCTGAAGGAAATAGAGGCACAAGACATCCAGGATGGAATTCAGGGTATGGACACTTATGTCGATGTTGTTGAAGAAGATGACATGATCATTATTGAATAAAGGTACTTTTTTTTGTTCACATTTACCTGTTTATTAAAATTGCTGTCAATGTTCATTAAAATAAGCCCTCCCCTGAAAATAAGCCCTCTGGTGTTTTTCTGTCCAAAAAAAATAATAAGACAGTGCCTTATTATCGGGGAAACACGGTATGTCCCTATGGTTGGGTTCTTTCTTATTTGCCAGCTCATTTTTTTTTTTTTAAATTAGAGGTATTAGTGTAAGCACTTCTAATCCTGGGATGGGAGGATGGTGTCTCTGGCTTCACTTCAGCTCTCCCTTCTGACTAGGTACCACAAACCAAAAGCTCCATCCTCCAGCAAGTGTCCACAGCCAGCAGGGTCCCTACCTCCCTGCCTCTGCATTCATGGGTGTTCTGGTTCCTTCTGTGTCTCAGCAACACAGCTGAGCCTGGCAGTCCTATTAAGCCAAGGTTCCCTCAGTCTTCTCCAACTCCATAAACAGCAAGGTGGTAAAAGTAGTTCTTGCTGACGTTCCAGCCAACCCCAGCTAGCCCCAAGGCTCCCTACTTGGTGTTTCTGGGGAGCTAGCCTTTATACAGTAGCAATAAATGCTTACTTGTCCCATAACAATAAGTATACAAGGTAACCATGGTGAAAACCTCAGTCTCCTCATTTGTAAAATGGAGTTAAAAATATGGAAATACCTAACAGGGTAAGTGTAAGACTCCAATGAGATAATGCATGTAAAATACTTTTAAAACCTTAAAGGTCTTTCTAAATGTCTATTTCAATGGCTTTTTTCATTCATCTCATTCTCATTAGTTATTGGGGTAATTGTGGTCAACAATTTCTGTGATAATGATCCAGTTTATGTTTAATAATTGAGTTGTTTATCATCATCATCATCTGCCTTTCATTTTTATTTTATAGTTTTTTATGAAAATGATTCTAGAACAAATTGCTATTCTTCTTTTATATTTAATGCAATACATATTATTAAACAGATGGACAAGATAATTGCTTTTTGTAATTAAATAAAAGCATTAAGATATTGGTTTATCCTCTAAAGGCTCACTGAAAACTTAGTTTTCAAATTAGAGACAAGCCCAACAAGAATTCCTGAAGACTGAAAGAAGAAAAACTAGGGGGGAAATGAGTTATTCAAGTACATTATTAAAAGAGAATTAACAGATTTGTAAAAAGAGACACAAAAATACTGAAGAAAATATCTTAAAATAGAATTGGTCAAATGGTGGGGGGGAGTTATAAAAGCTTACCAAAGAAAACAATTCCTTAAAAATTAGAATTGGACAAATGAAAGCTAGTGACTTTATAAGATACTAAGAAACAATAAAACAAAGTCAAATAAATGGGAAAATAGAAGAAAATGTGAAATATCTCATCAGAAAAATAAATGGTCTGCAAAATAGTTTAAGGAGCAATCATTTAAGAATTATTGGACTACTTGAAAATTATGATTTTAAAAAGAAACCAACGCTTCCCCAATATCTTATAACCAATTTCCATAAAATGGAAATTGAAAACATCTACCAATTATTTTCTGAAGGAGATCCCAAAATGAAAATTTCCAAGAACATTATAATCAAATTCTAGAATTCCTAGGTCAAAAAGAAAATATATCAAGTCACCAGAAAGCAACCATTAAAGTATTGTGCAGCCACAGTTAAGATCACGCAGGACAGCAGATTCCATGTTAAAGGAGCAGAAGGGTTGGAATATGATATTCTGGAAGGCAAAAGCACAAGGATTATAACCAGGAAAACTGAGTATAATCCTTCAGAGATAAAAATGAATATTAATTTAAAGAGAGGACTTTCATGTTTTCCTGATGAAAAAAAAAAACAGAGCTGATTAGAAAATTTGACATTCAAACACAATAAACCACAGAAGCATAAAAAGGTAAACATGAAAAAGATATCATAAGGAATTCAATAAGTTTTAAATGCTTATATGCCTATATGGAAAAATAATGTATTTAACTCTTAAGAACTTTAGTATTATAAAGACAGAAGAAGTCTATAGCACAGGTTTGAGTTTATTAGGTTGGGATGATCTAAAAAATGAGGAGTTGAAAAAGAGGGGTACAGTGGAAGAAGGTGGAAGGGAAAGGAAGAATATAAAAAATTCCTTCATGTAAAAGAGGCATATAAGTAAAAGCTGCTTTTATGAGGAGTAGGTAATGTTTGAATGTTTAAATCTTTCTGTCATTGAAATTGATTCAAAGAGAAAAGAATATACAGACATACACAAACTAAGTTGGTTATAGAAATTTATCTTATCCAACAAGGAAAAGGGAAGAGGAGAAGAAGGAGAAAGGGGAAAAGTTGATAAAAAGGAGAATGGGTCAAGGGAGACAGTAATTATAAGCAAAAAGAAAGAAAAACTTTTGAGGAGGGACAGGGTAAGAAGAGAGTGAAGGATAAAACAAAGAAAATGGGATGGAGGGAGATATACAGTCAGTGATCATAATTGTGAATGTGAATGAGATGAACTCATCTTTAAAATGGAAGTAGAGTGCAGATATGTCTGGCCTAGAGGAAACTAAGGTATTTACTAGTATCACTTTAATGAATTTAAGCCCAAAAGCCTCCAGCCTTTATCTTTCTTTATGCATAATACGAATTTTATATTTGTGAATGACTATACTATTTTGGTATTAATATGATGAGACTCTATTTGTGGGAAGCTAGGTGATTTAAGGAAAGGCACTCATAAAAATAAAAACAACCTGAAAGTAGTTATTTTTATGTTTAAAAGAATTTTGTAATAATCAGATCTAAAGGATATTTTGATAAAATTTGAAAAAGATGCTATAAGATATACAAGATATACAGCTATAAGATGCTAAAAGATATACAGGGTATTTTGGATACTCTGCACCAACATAACAGGAGGACATCCATTTATATCAAGTGATTAATTAGTTGCTTTGGTTTGATTCCCTCTTCAATTTAGAAATCTTACTTAGTACTATTTAGAAGAAATAATAAAGTATGTAAGACTAAATGATAATGAATTTAAGACTAGTCAGAATTATAATGGGTTGAAACTGTCATTCTGAGAAATGCCAAATTTTAAATCAATTCTCTTTGACTTTGTGTTGGTGGTGTGTTTTAAATAAGAATAGTTTTTCACATGAATATCAAATACTCTAATGTTCTAACTAAACATAGGTCTGCTTTATATTCTTGAAGAACGTAAATCAAAGGCTTTGCACTAATGAATAAAAGCAGAAAGAATACTATGGCATTTTGGGAAGACTTATAATTATGAAATCAAGGAGTTGTCCTTTTCACCCCTAAAATTGTTTGATATACTTGTTGTATTCCTCAAACAATATGTTATTTTCATGTAATCATTTATAGATTTTTTCAGTTAAGAAAGCTATGAATATACATTTTTCTTATATTTGATGTAAGCACTGGTGGTATCTTTTATTAGTTGGTATGTGGTGGCTTCTTTCAAGAAAGGTTTAATCAGATTCATACATGAGGAAAAAATAGATGAAGTACTTTTTGCTATTAACCCATATACCAATGTAAAGTGGTTGAAACTAAGGCTATTCTGCAAAATTTGAAAGTGGACATGAATAAGATCAAGAATTATTAGCTTAGTCACTTCTCTTGATATAACTGTTTTGTCATTATTTATAATGAGGTGTCTTCTGTTTTTCATTTGAACCATCCTATATTTTTATTGTGTTGGAAATCTTAAGTTTGTCTCTCTCTCTCTCTCTCTCTTTCTCTCTCTCTCTCTCTCTCTCTCTCTCTCTCTCTTCTCTCTCTCTCTCTCTCTCTCTCCACACACACACACACACATATAGCCAGAAAATTTTCTATCTTCACACTTGATATGTCTGGCCTAGAGGAAACTAAGGTATTTACTAGTATCACTTTAATGAATTTAAGCCCAAAAGCCTCCAGCCTTTATCTTTCTTTATGCATAATAAGAATTTTATATTTGTGAATGACTATACTATTTTGGTATTAATATGATGAGACTCTATTTGTGGGAAGCTAGGTGATTTAAGGAAAGGCACTCATAAAAATAAAAACAACCTGAAAGTAGTTATTTTTATGTTTAAAAGAATTTTGTAATAATCAGATCTAAAGGATATTTTGATAAAATTTGAAAAAGATGCTATAAGATATACAAGATATACAGCTATAAGATGCTAAAAGATATACAGGGTATTTTGGATACTCTGCACCAACATAACAGGAGGACATCCATTTATATCAAGTGATTAATTAGTTGCTTTGGTTTGATTCCCTCTTCAATTTAGAAATCTTACTTAGTACTATTTAGAAGAAATAATAAAGTATGTAAGACTAAATGATAATGAATTTAAGACTAGTCAGAATTATAATGGGTTGAAACTGTCATTCTGAGAAATGCCAAATTTTAAATCAATTCTCTTTGACTTTGTGTTGGTGGTGTGTTTTAAATAAGAATAGTTTTTCACATGAATATCAAATACTCTAATGTTCTAACTAAACATAGGTCTGCTTTATATTCTTGAAGAACGTAAATCAAAGGCTTTGCACTAATGAATAAAAGCAGAAAGAATACTATGGCATTTTGGGAAGACTTATAATTATGAAATCAAGGAGTTGTCCTTTTCACCCCTAAAATTGTTTGATATACTTGTTGTATTCCTCAAACAATATGTTATTTTCATGTAATCATTTATAGATTTTTTCAGTTAAGAAAGCTATGAATATACATTTTTCTTATATTTGATGTAAGCACTGGTGGTATCTTTTATTAGTTGGTATGTGGTGGCTTCTTTCAAGAAAGGTTTAATCAGATTCATACATGAGGAAAAAATAGATGAAGTACTTTTTGCTATTAACCCATATACCAATGTAAAGTGGTTGAAACTAAGGCTATTCTGCAAAATTTGAAAGTGGACATGAATAAGATCAAGAATTATTAGCTTAGTCACTTCTCTTGATATAACTGTTTTGTCATTATTTATAATGAGGTGTCTTCTGTTTTTCATTTGAACCATCCTATATTTTTATTGTGTTGGAAATCTTAAGTCTGTCTCTCTCTCTCTCTCTCCACACACACACACACATATAGCCAGAAAATTTTCTATGTCCTTCTTTTTCATTGGATTATGTTCTTCTCTGATTTCTTTCCTTCTGAAGCCTCTGTACTAAAATTGTTACATAGTAACTTCAGTACTTCAGACTGACCTTCCATCTAATCCCCTTCCTCTTTGCTATTCTTTTATATATTTTATTTGAATTGGGGTTTGAGACTATGGAAACATTTTCTGAAGAGAAAAATTGAGACTTTTGAGAGTCAGATGAGGCAAGAGAAAGTGTCACGTCCTCATTTTCTATAATTCAGACAAATAGTTTTATCACAGATAGGGATCATTAGATAGATGAAGTTTAAAGCAAAGCAAAATATTAAGATCCTACTATATTGTTTGCTGTAAAGAATTTATTATAATTAATTAATTTTCATTATTATGGACCAACAACCAGATCATAGAAATTGCTTTGCCTCACCCAGATACATATACATGAGTGGTAGGGGGAAGGTAGAGCAAGGAGACAACATGGAATTTAAATCCAAAGGTAGTAATATTGGGAAATATACTCATGTTTTAATTCTTCTCTCTTTTATTTAAAAAAAAAATCATGTAGAGAAGAATCAGAAAGTCTCAAAGGCAACAATTTACACAAGGACTACAATAATATAAACAAACAAAAAACAACAACAAAAGCACAAGAACTCCAAATGATAATAATGACCAAGCTATGTCCAAAAACAGAGACAAACTCATTCCCCTTCTTTCAGTAGAAAAGTAGGTGACTGTGTGTACAGAATATTACATATGCTGCTTAGTCACTGTATCAGTTGGTTTTGTTTGATTTTTTATTTTGCCATATTGATTTGCTATATGCAAGATTTCTGGATGAGGTGAAAGGGGGATGTGTGGAAATTATGATTGCAAAGCAAACAAAAAGAAAAAAAAAACAACCCTGAAACTATGTAAATAAAGGAAAGGAAAATATTTCTTTGAGAACCTAAGGAGATAGACCAGGATTATCTTAATGGTAAACTCTTTTTCCTTGAGTTTTTTTCCCCCAAATATTTCTTTCAATAAAGTGGAACCATTTTTGTTTATTTCCTAACTTTCTGGTGGGTACCTGTCTATAGAAGAAAGAGGCTAACTGTGAATGATAAATGCCCTAGGTGCGGAAAATCACTCCAAGTATCCTACTTTTCAGTGCTTAGCATTTGTTGGTCAAACAATGGCAGCCATGCTCCTAGCGGGAGTGGAGTGAGGAAAGTGTCATTCTCTTTTTCAGTTTCATAGTTAACAAACTTAGATGGAATAAGAGAAAGACTAAGGATTCTGGAACTGCCTTTTCTTCTGGGTCTTCTGCTTTTATGGGGTGGAAGAAGGAGGAAAGGGTATCTTGAGTTGAGTTTCCATTTTCAGAACCATTGGAACTACAGGGGAAAAGAATCAAGATGGCCTTTTCTTCTGCCTTTGGATATCATGTTCCACCCCTTTTAGCTTCCATGAAATAGATCAGCAGCCAGAAAACTGATTTTTTAAAAAATTGCATGAAGATGTAGGACTCTAGTTCTGAAATTAAAGATGGTCTCTATCTTATAGGGTATACATAAATCTATTTTTTCCTAGATAGAGAATAATTAACTTCATACAAAATGCTGCTGTGGGGGGAGTCATAACCAGTTAAGTCTCAGCTGTTAAAAATAATTGGTTATCTATCATCTGTCTATCTATCTATCTGTCTGTCTGTCTGTCTATCTACCTACCTACCAATTTATCTGTCTGTACATACACATATAAATATATACACATACACATATGTGCACACATAGTATACACATTATACCTATGCATGTGCACAATATAGATGTATGGACACATATGGACACTGACTCTCTCCACACACACACACACATATAGCCAGAAAATTTTCTATGTCCTTCTTTTTCATTGGATTATGTTCTTCTCTGATTTCTTTCCTTCTGAAGCCTCTGTACTAAAATTGTTACATAGTAACTTCAGTACTTCAGACTGACCTTCCATCTAATCCCCTTCCTCTTTGCTATTCTTTTATATATTTTATTTGAATTGGGGTTTGAGACTATGGAAACATTTTCTGAAGAGAAAAATTGAGACTTTTGAGAGTCAGATGAGGCAAGAGAAAGTGTCACGTCCTCATTTTCTATAATTCAGACAAACAGTTTTATCACAGATAGGGATCATTAGATAGATGAAGTTTAAAGCAAAGCAAAATATTAAGATCCTACTATATTGTTTGCTGTAAAGAATTTATTATAATTAATTAATTTTCATTATTATGGACCAACAACCAGATCATAGAAATTGCTTTGCCTCACCCAGATACATATACATGAGTGGTAGGGGGAAGGTAGAGCAAGGAGACAACATGGAATTTAAATCCAAAGGTAGTAATATTGGGAAATATACTCATGTTTTAATTCTTCTCTCTTTTATTTAAAAAAAAAATCATGTAGAGAAGAATCAGAAAGTCTCAAAGGCAACAATTTACACAAGGACTACAATAATATAAACAAACAAAAAACAACAACAAAAGCACAAGAACTCCAAATGATAATAATGACCAAGCTATGTCCAAAAACAGAGACAAACTCATTCCCCTTCTTTCAGTAGAAAAGTAGGTGACTGTGTGTACAGAATATTACATATGCTGCTTAGTCACTGTATCAGTTGGTTTTGTTTGATTTTTTATTTTGCCATATTGATTTGCTATATGCAAGATTTCTGGATGAGGTGAAAGGGGGATGTGTGGAAATTATGATTGCAAAGCAAACAAAAAGAAAAAAAAAACAACCCTGAAACTATGTAAATAAAGGAAAGGAAAATATTTCTTTGAGAACCTAAGGAGATAGACCAGGATTATCTTAATGGTAAACTCTTTTTCCTTGAGTTTTTTTCCCCCAAATATTTCTTTCAATAAAGTGGAACCATTTTTGTTTATTTCCTAACTTTCTGGTGGGTACCTGTCTATAGAAGAAAGAGGCTAACTGTGAATGATAAATGCCCTAGGTGCGGAAAATCACTCCAAGTATCCTACTTTTCAGTGCTTAGCATTTGTTGGTCAAACAATGGCAGCCATGCTCCTAGCGGGAGTGGAGTGAGGAAAGTGTCATTCTCTTTTTCAGTTTCATAGTTAACAAACTTAGATGGAATAAGAGAAAGACTAAGGATTCTGGAACTGCCTTTTCTTCTGGGTCTTCTGCTTTTATGGGGTGGAAGAAGGAGGAAAGGGTATCTTGAGTTGAGTTTCCATTTTCAGAACCTTTGGAACTACGGGGGAAAAGAATCAAGATGGCCTTTTCTTCTGCCTTTGGATATCATGTTCCACCCCTTTTAGCTTCCATGAAATAGATCAGCAGCCAGAAAACTGATTTTTTAAAAAAATTGCATGAAGATGTAGGACTCTAGTTCTGAAATTAAAGATGGTCTCCACCTTATAGGGTATACATAAATCTATTTTTTCCTAGATAGAGAATAATTAACTTCATACAAAATGCTGCTGTGGGGGGAGTCATAACCAGTTAAGTCTCAGCTGTTAAAAATAATTGGTTATCTATCATCTGTCTATCTATCTATCTGTCTGTCTGTCTGTCTATCTACCTACCTACCAATTTATCTATCTGTCTGTACATACACATATAAATATATACACATACACATATGTGCACACATAGTATACACATTATACCTATGCATGTGCACAATATAGATGTATGGACACATATGGACACTGACTATACACATATATGTTTATATATTCACTGCAGCATAATATGTACATAATATATAAAACACATATTGCAATATAGTATAAAATGTATATGTTACATTTTGTTCAGACTTTAAAAGATAGTGTCAAGGGGAGGATTCTGGGAAGATAGTAGAGTAGGTTGATAAATTTTAAGCTCTCCTCATTTCTCCCACAAATAGAAAAAAATTTGTACCTTAGAGTGAACAAAGACTGGTGAAAAACCAAGAAGGCTTGGGACAGAAGAGGGGTCCTCCTGATACAACTGGACCAGATCTGAAGAAAGACTCCAGACTGAGATTAACCTATCTGAAGTGCAAACACCTCTGGGCTAGCTTCAAAAACATCAAGTAGGGACCCTTCAGGGCCAGCTGGTTGTGGCTGGAACCTAAGCAAGAAGCACAGAGACTTTCACCTTCCTGGTTATTTGTGGAGTGAAAGTTTGAGTCTGGTAAGACAGAGTGAACCTTTGCTGATGGGGGAACGGCAGGCCCAGATGTGCTGCTCAGACAAGACTCTGGGCAAGAAGGAACCAGCGCCTGATGAGTACAGAAGCAGTAGAAAAGGGGTACTACTGGGTGTGGGCATCTTGCTTTGGGGTTCCTGGTCAGAGTGGGAAATTAAAGGGAAATGAACCCCTGCCCAGAGAGAATTTATAGAAGAACTCAAAAAAGAATTCAAATATCAAATGAGACACATTGAGGAAAAACTAAAAAAAAAAAATCCAAGAAAAAGAAAATTATGAAAAAAAGTTAACCAATGAAAAAAGGAGGTATAGAGTCTCAAAAATGAAAATAACTCTTTGAAAATTAGAATCATGGCAAGGGAAAGCCAGTGACATTATGAGAGACCAGGAAATAACAAAACAGATTGTAAAGATTGAGAAAATAGCATAGAATGTGAAACTACTAATAAGAAAAATGACAGATCTGAAGAAAAGACAAAAAAGAAAAAAATACAAGAATGATTGGATTGCAAGAAAGTGGTGACCAAAAAGAGAACCTTGACACAATAATGCAAGAAATAATCCTAGAAAATTGTCCTGGAGTGTAGAACATGAAGGAAAAGTAGAAACAGAAAAAAATCCACTCATCACCACCTCAAAGAGATCCCTTCATAGGAATATTATTGCCAAATTTTGAAACCACCAGATCAAAGAGAACATTTTGGAAGAAACAAAAAAATTCAAATATTCTGGAGCTACAATTGTACAAGGCTTATCAGCAGCTAAGACTACAGGTCTTGGAATCATATCTATAGACAAGCAAAGAACTAGGCCTGCAGCCAAAATTATATCCATCATAATTATAACCACCATAACCATCAAAATTATATATAAATTTCAATGAGAAAAAAGGACATTCAACAAATTTGCAGATTTTCAGGACTTTCTCTCAATGAAACCCAAACTTAACAGAAAATTTAAAATTTAAGAACCAATATCAAAGAGAAATTTTAAGGAACTCAACATGAACAAACTGTTCAAACATGAACAGTTTTTTTTTTTTTCCTGCAGGGGAAATGTATACTTTATGTTTCAAATTTACATCAATAATAGGGTAAGCTCAAAAGAAAGATTGGCAGAGTAACGATAGAAATAGTAATTATGTCTTACAATGAGGTGCAGAGGAAGAATAAACACAGAGGCATAAGAGAGGAGAGAAGGGCTCATAGTTCTGAAAACATATTCACATCAGGAACAGGTTCAATAAGCAACACTACATATTTACTTATGAAGGATATAGTACCCTCCAAAATCTACAAAGAAATAAGTGGGGAGGGATAAGCAAGAAGAAGACAAGGGTATGATCCCTTAGTGGTGGGGGGGGGGAGGTTAAGTAATAGGAATCCAAGTTATGGAGCAGAATTTAATGAAAAAGTCAATAGGAATAGGAAAGAAATGTGTGGTGTGTGGCTATCTGTATGTGTATATCTACATATATATACATAAATACATCTTAACTGTAGTTTGTAGTGGAGGAAGAAAGAAAGAAAGAAAAGAAAGAAAGAAAGAAAGAAAGAAAGAAAGAAAGAAAGAAAGAAAGAAAGAAAGAAAGAAAGAAAGAAAGAAAGAGAAAGAAAGAAAGAAAGAAAGAAGGGAGGGAGGGAGGGAGGAAGGAAGGAAAGAAGAAAGGGAGGAAGCAAGGAAGGAAAGGAGGGAAAGGAGGAAGGAAAGAAGAGAAGGAAAGAAGGAAGGAAGGAAGGGAGGGAGGAAGCAAGGAAAGAAGAAAGGGAGGAAGCAAGGAAGGAAAGGAGGGAAAGGAGGAAGGAAAGGAAGGAAGAAGAGAGATCAGAAATTGTGTTGCTCACAACTCCTATTCACAGGGGGTTTTTGTTTGTCTTTCTCAAAAATGACCATGACATCTGGAAAATTTCTTTCTTAATGGTCATTCCTTAAATCTAAATCAGCAAGCCATCAAGAACATCAAGAACAATTGCTACATTTGTGTTGAAAGTGAAAAAAAATTTCTTGATTGTATAGGGATTCATAGATGAACTTTACTCTTTATAGGAAATTAGAGAGTTCTAATGGCTACCTATCTATAGGTTTCCAAAGTCCTTGCTACATTGGGGAAAGAACACCTTCATCATAAGATCATATATTTTAAGCTGAAAGAGACCATCATTTGACATTTCTCCCTACCTCTTACAGTTGAGGAAACTGAGATCAATAGAGAATTTATCATAGATAACCCAACTTTTAAATATCTAAAGCAGATTTTGAACTCAGATCTGGTTTCTATCAAGTTTATTCCTATTCACTTTGTTGTGGGACTTTTATCTGTTGCTTCAGCTAACCACCTGATTGGAGAGATTGCCAAGTAAGTCATGTAGCCAAGGGAGTCTCTTTTAAGTAATAAAAGTTATTTTATTTTCATGATGAAATATGCTTGCTTATGTGGAGAAGCAGTTGCCACAAAAATTTGGCTGTGGTGGTAAAGCCTAGTACAGAGAATATATTCTAGAGGGACTCAGCAAGCCTATCCTTAACATTCTATTTACCATGAAGATGGAATACCCCATAGTCATATCTTAATTATTTTTGGATATTGAATAGAAATGTGGTAACACTTAGAGTCCACAGGCCATCTATATTGTTTTCTAGCTACTTAAAAACAGATAGATAGATAGACAGACAGACAGACAGATAGATAGATGGACAAATAGGAAATAATCATTTGTGAAGTTTTTACTGTGTACCAAGCACTGTATTACATATAGGAGATACAAATACAAGAAAATAAAATTGTCTTTCTTTTTTGGGTGTTCGTTTGTTTGTTTTGCTGAAGTAATGAGGTTAAGTGACTTGCCCAGGGTCACACAGCTAGGAAGTATTAAGTGTCTGAGACCAGATTTGAATTCAGGTCCTTCTGACTTCAGAACTGGTGCTCTATCCACTGCAATACCTAGATGCCCCAAATGTCCTACTTTCAAAGGATAAAGAAGGCACTTCAAGGAACCAATGCAACTGAAAAGATAGAATAGTCTGGAAATTGAATGAATTGAAAATGAAGAAAATATGAATGGGCACAGGCCAATTGCTTCAATGTCCTATAACATCAGATGACTCCAGCACTTAAAATTAGAAAATTAAATTTAATTTCCTTTTTCTTATTGCAGTAAAGGGGGGGAAATCTGCTTTCCTGTGATCCAAAAAGGAATCAAAGACTCATCAGAAGCACAATGATCTCATTTATGATGAGGAAGAGTGAATAATAACAATTCTGGTATCACCAATGTTATTTGAGGCAACAGCATGAAAAGTGATTTCCAAAAGAAATCATAGACATCAAGACACAAGGCTCTATTGGAGAGGAAATGCTAACATACAATAATGTAAAGGCAGAAGCTGATAGCTCAGGGCATGTCCTCATGGGCTGAAGATCCTTGGGAAATTGGGAGAGAGACTTTGAAGAAGGCCATATCTATGGAGCAGGATGAAGTAGGGGCATTAGTATATTGATATTGATAACAACCAGCTTCTCCCTCCCAGAA
This sequence comes from Antechinus flavipes, assembly GCF_016432865.1. Classification (NCBI taxonomy): domain Eukaryota; kingdom Metazoa; phylum Chordata; class Mammalia; order Dasyuromorphia; family Dasyuridae; genus Antechinus; species Antechinus flavipes. The sequence goes on along the minus strand of NC_067401.1, from coordinate 75,530,839 downwards.
AAAAGTACCCAGATCATGCTTTTAATTTTAATGTGAATTATTAGCATTTTCTTTATCATTTTTGTGATTCTAGAAATCAACAAAAGACAAATTAACCCACAATTTGCAGCATTTGCCAATTTCTATGGTATAAATGTACATATTGGAAACTTAACTCTCTCTCTCTCTCTCTCTCTCTCTCTCTCTCTCTCTCTCTCTCTCTCTTTCTCTCTCTGTATGTGTGTGTCTTCCCTTAAATCCAACACACATGCATGTCATGACATTATCTCCTGGATGTCATGGTCCTCTTTGAGAATGAAAGACAAACAGCAATGGCAATCTATTTCCCATTCATTCATCTGTATCAGGGGTGGACTGGGTTTTAACTATAAAATGGAACAAGCACTCTGACCCTTTTTGTGGGAGCATGTACTCTAATTCCTTGCTAAAGAATACACATAGCAAAGCAACTGCTGACTGCTCTCTTAGGACTTGATTTATACTTGCTAGAGTTGTACAAAGGTAACTGGTGACTAAGTCTGAAAGAATGTTCTTCCATTCCTCAATTGGATGTAAAAAGAGCATAAAGTGGCTCCATCTTCCTTTTTTTAATTTTTTTTTAACTAGACTTCTTTGAAATTCTTCCAGCTCGGTCCTGGACTTTTAGCGAGAGAGTCCATGATATTTCTTTCCTCTTTCCAATAGCAGTGGTGATCCATAGCTCAAGCATGTGGTAGTAAGTATATATTTTTGCCTAGGTGATCCTGGGTCCCTGATTTCCTTCTTCTGTCATTGTGTCTCTTCTCTCATAGATCAATAACTACCAAACAGAAATTTTGCCATGGACATTCCCAAGCTATGCTTTTTAAGTCCTTTTATTCAAGAATCCCCAGATCTCTGAGCAGGCACTGGCTGCCCAATAAGAGCTGATTACTGAAACTCTATTTCTTTTTGGAGGATGTGAGTATTAAGCAGATCATCCTTACTCTGAAGAGACTAAAAGTCATTTCTGTTTGACTAGAAGATTTGATTTTGGGAACTACAGGTTTAAATTGGAAATGAAGTATCAGCTCAGCAACCCCCAAAGTACCTTTGCCTTTCAGGAAAAGTAAAATATGTTTAATGGATTAGTGTTTTAAGTATTTGTTAATATAAACTTTTGAATATTTTGTGTTTAAGTATTTATTTTGTTGTGGAGAAAATAAGTAGTGATACTGTACATTTTACTGATTGATTCCATATGGGATTCCTGATACCTTGTTGACTTTTTGTAGAATAATTTATTCAGGAATCATTCCCAAACTTTGGTTAAAGTATTTTCATAAACCAGAGAGACAAAAAACAGACCTCTTTTCTTTTATGTCAAGCCACCATTAAGATGAATTCAGGCTCCATGTGAGTAGAGAGGGGGAGGAAGAGAGAGAGGAGAAGAGGAGAAAAGAGGAGAGAGAGAGAGAGAGAGAAAGAGAGAGAGAGAGAGAGAGAGAGAGAGAGAGAGAGAGAGAGAGAGAGAGAGAGAGAGAGAGAGAGAAAGAGAAAGAGAGAAAGGAGGGAGAGAGAGGGAGAGACAAAGACATAGACAGAGACAGAGATGGAGAAAGGGAGGGAGGGAGGGAGGAAGGAAAGAAGGAAGGAAAGAAGGAAGGAAGGAAAGAAGGAAGGAAGGAAGGAAGGAAGGAAGGAAGGAAGGAAGGAAGAAAGGAAGGAAGGAAGAAAGAAAAGAAAAGGTGGGAGGGAGGAAAAAAAAGAATGAATTTATTAAGTTTTTACTACTACCAGACATATAGTGCAAAGGATACAAATATAAAATTGAAACAGTTCTTGCCC